>NC_140594.1:987898095-987933854 GCF_964204655.1 Triturus cristatus | reverse complement strand
TGTGGTTTAAAGGATAGATTTGGCTATTACTTCCAAGTAGTCTATTCCTCTGTTGTTTATAAATAGCCTTACTTTTAATTGTTGATGTTCATCAATTTTTCAAGTTTTTTGGGTTAGTTTAGGAGAGATTTCTGGAACAGATTGTTCTAGTCCAAGTGCTTGGTAGCTTTACTTTTTTTCTTTCTGGTAATTGGGCTCAGGTGGAGCTAGACAAGTTGGGTCGGTTATCCCAAGGAATCTCTACCAAAAATGGCCATTTTTAGCAAACCTACCTACCTTTATTTACCAATCCAAGAGGTCAATTATGATGGCGGTCGGAAAAGAATTCCGACCGCTGTGGTAGCAGAAATTAACCGTCCGCATGTACCGCAGCCAAACCCTCAGTCCGATTAGGATGCACTGCTAGAAAAATCTGACTGCGGCGGACGGATTCCACGAAACTCTGCCGGGAACGTCCAGAAAAGCTGAAAACCCGACTGCAGTGGATAGAATTGCTGCGGAAAGACCAAAAAAACACTAATCGACCAGCAGAATGACCGCAAGTGAAATTATGACGACGGCGGAGCCAGCCGAACGATCATTTGTTCCCGACCCCACGATCACACGAAATGATGAATGGTAGAGCCGGCAGAAGGACCATTGCATTCAGACCGCAGCGGTTGAGCAGAAAGAGCAATGGGGCAGTCAAAAGCAACCACACAACAAGGCTATCAGGTGTGGATGTTTTTCTGGTGCAGCCTCCAATAACATCTGACACACCCCAATGACACATCCCCATGGCAAGTAAAAACTACAAATCCCAGGTCAACCCAGATAACACAGCTGACATGAATCTTCCATTTTGACCCACCCACATAGCTGAGTATAAAACCAACCCCTCTCTGCCCAGAATCATTTGCACAACTCCAGAACTGAAGGGCCCAACCCCACAGAACAAAGGAGAGGCAAATCAGCTCACATCACACCATCTCAACCACCTACCCAACACACACCACACACATCTCGACCACCACCTTCACACCTGCACTTTTCACCCATTTGCACATCACACACCATGTCACAGAAAAAATGCCTAAATTCACTGACAATGAGTTGTCAGTCACGGTAGTTGAGATAATCAGAGTAGAACCACATTTATTTAGAAGCATGGTCTAACAGATACCAGTAGCCAGAAAAAATCACATTTAGGACAGGATAATCAACAAAGTCAATGCAGTAGGGACTTGCCCGCACACCCTGCGTGACATCAAGAGGAGGATGCATGACCTCAAGAGCAGGGTGAAAGAGGGTGCCAACAAGAACCATGAGCTGACTTAGACGACTGGTGGTGGCCCTCCCATTCCACCACTAACATTCACCGAATGGGAGAAGAAGGTGATGCAACAGAGTTTACCAGCTCAACACATTCATACACACAACACTCATTTGGGCCCATATACATTCATACATGCACATGAGCTGGCAAATATCCACTGGACATCAATTTGTTTACCCTAGGAAACCTTTACACCAGTATTCTTACCAATCCTGTCTCCTGAGTAAAATGCACTGTCGAATGACCTAGTAGTAGATTAGAATCGGGAGGAAAATACAATAATGCATTTAACATTTATTTAAAAGAACCACAGACTCAGAAGGATTTTCAAAAGTTTATCTGAATTAATAATTTTGTGGGTCAAATCAAAATACACATGAATATACCAGAAATCTCCATCAGGAAAATAATACAGTTAGCTTATAATCAGTTTGCATTAATAAATTCTTGCAATGACAGCACCTGAGGAGAGAAAGGACAGAGAGCAAGTATGGAGCATTTACCCTACAGATATATTTACTTAGAATTGTGTGAGGACCCCGACATCAGAGAGTCAAGGATTCAGGACAGGTTCGGAACAGGGAAAGGTGACCTCTTCTAATGTAACACCAGTGTTACACCCCTCTCTGGTGCTACTCTCTCTGCTCGGGCTCGTCCAGACCCCTTCCTAGATGTGTCTCCTCAGTTGTTCCGCAAATTTTCCCTAGTGTTGGATTCTTCAGTCAGATTGCAGAAAAATTGGGCAGCATCTCAGCATTGCATCAGCATCTCAGCATCCAGTGTGTCTAACTATCTATAACTTACCTCTGTTATACCAAATTCAAGAGTATGATCCACCCCCAAATGTTTCAATTCCATGTTCACCCGCAATTTTGATTGGGCCAAGCAGTGGGGTGAGGACATCACACCATACCAAGTGCAATATTTTTCTTTAGTCTATTGTCTAACTCCCCACCCTTAATTTAAATCCCACAAGCTTTATTCCCACAAGCATTTCATATTATGATCGCTAGATTTGTAGTACAATGTTTCTTTGGCTTCCTCTCGTAGGGTTCACAAGTTTGTTTAGCCATGTCCTTGCTAGGCTTCGGGTTTGGCAGCCGTCCCATGACTTCATGGTCTTGAGAGCAGAGAGGTAAGACGCATGCGTGGTTGCCACAAAGAATAAGGACATCAGTCACCCTCCAAGGCCCAAATGCGAACTATTAATAAAGTCAGAAAGAAACATGTTAGAATACAAAATTCAATGAATTCACTGTATACCACTTACTTCTATTCTAACCCCATTTACTTAATAAATCTTTTGCATTAATAGCTTAGTAGAACTTGCATGGGTTAGCTTCAGATCAGCATGCGCATTAGTGTTTTACCTTAAATCGGCCATTTTAGAAGCTACTGCGCAGCTGCAAAGTTTTCCCTGAAAGCGACAGAAAAAGGTCAGACTACGTAGATGCAGTTGACGCATGCACAGAAAATTCCCGCGTTTTAGCGGCCATTTTAGGACACTTGGGTTACTTATTAAGACAGCACATAGAAAAGCTTCCCCAATATATGACTATGTAAAATGTGGTGCAAAATTAGTATTCACGGACAGATTGGTTATAGTATTACATGTTATTCAAGAGGATTGCATACGAGCAAGTTTCTTTTGATGTGAAACCTTGCTCCATCAAAGGTGCTTGCCATACTGCATCCAGAGAGTCTCACAGGAATACCCGTGGGAGTGGAGGCTGGTAAGTACCAACAAATGTCTCCCATTACACTGCTATGTACTGTCGTGCACAACTAGTAAGCTACACTTCCTAGACACAAATGCACTTATGTACAACACACTCTCCCCAACACATGTCTCACATATCTAATATTTCCTTCCTCTGAATCACCTCAAAGGTAGCTAGAAATATTCCCATTGGGGAATGTGTACAGGAAGCCAGCACTCCTCCAACTCCAATCAGGCCCTCTTGTCCCACAGCTGAGTAGGAAGGAGCACTCCCCTACCCAGAACCATGTGACAGCCATTACATTGCATTCTTCAAACTTACAGGTAGGTAGCCATCTTAAGAGGGGTGGGTGTTTGTGCTTAGGAAGCCAGCACTACAACTCCTATCAGGCTCCCTTATCCCACAGCTGAGCAGGATGGAGCCCCCCCCCCACCCAGAACCATGTGGCAGCCATGTGATTGCACTCCTCAAACTTACAGGTAGGTAGCCATCTTTACAGGGATGGGCGTTTGCGGGTAGGAAGCCAGCACTTCAGCTCTCACCAGGCCCCCTTATCCCACAGCTGAGCAGGATGGAGCACTCCCCCTACCCAGAATCATGTGGCAGCCATTTCATTGCACTCCTTAAACCTACAGGTAGGTAGCCATCTTAACAGGGAGGGGTGTTTGTGGGTAAGAAGCCAGCACTACAACTCCCACCAGGCCCCCTTGTCCCACAGCTGAGCAGGAAGGAGCACTCACCTACCCAGAACCATGTGGCAGCCATTTCATTGCACTCCTCAAACTTACAGGTAGGTAGCCTTCTCATGCACTCTTGTCTCACCCCTGAGCAGGATGGAACACTCCCCCCATCAAAGAGCTATGTGTAACCTATTCCCTTTAGCTTCTCCACTTCACAGGTAGGTAGCCTTCTTAACAGGGAGGGGTGTTTGTGGGTAGGATCCCAGTACTACAACTCCCACTAGGCCCCCTTATCCCACAGCTGAGCAGGAAGGAGCACTTCCCCCACCGAGAACCATGTGGCAGCCATTTCATTGCACTACTCAACCTTACAGGTAGGTAGCCTTCTCATGCTGTCTTGTCTCACCCCTGAGCAAGATGGAACACTACCCCATCCAAGAGCCATTTGTAACCTATTCCCTTCCTCTGCTCCACTTCACAGATAGGTAGCCTTCTCAACAGGGAGGGGGGTTTGGGGTTAGGAAACCAGCACTACAACTCCCACCAGGCCCCCTTGTCCCACAGCTGAGCAGGATGCAATACTCCCCCCTCATAACCATGTTGCAGCTATTTCCCTCCACTGAGTCACCGACCAGACAGGTAGTCAGTGCATGCACCCTGCCATCCTTCTCAAAATGCATGGAGCCATATGACCACACCAGCCCTCACATGTTAGCCAACTTGGTATAGATCCAAAAGTCACATCCAGTGTGCGGACGGCTAAGTGTATGTAACTGTCACAGAAAAGAAACTTTGACTCACCAAGTCACATGTGAATGAAATTCAGGGCCCAATCATGCACAGCACAGAATGCAATGTGTAAGTGCCATGGTGTCAGAGCATGAAGGCCCATATGAACACCAAACATGCATGGTCAATCTGACAAACAAAGTAAAGAACATAATATGAAAAAGGTGTGTAAAACATTAGAATGGCTAGTTCTTGCTTCGCTAAAATTGATTCCATGAAGACTAAACAAAAAAGACGCCTCATCAAAAGTTGATGTGCCACAAGTTGGTAGATGATGACATGTCCCTATAATCACACAATTCGAACGTGACGCATGGTTTCAATTTACATGTCACACCATGGACAAGTAATGTATGTACCTCAACATCATGTCATGATGCTCATTATCTTTAATCCATACCAAGTGATTGCAATGTAAAGTGTTTGGTGTATTCAATGTAACATCCAAAAGTCTAACACCAAGCTTGTGGAGTGCACTTCAATGACCATTTAACCTCGGTTTAACAGGAGATCCACAAGCAACTGCAGCAGAAAACCCCACCAACCTGCAGAACCTGTATCCCCCTCCCCAGAACATGAACTCTCAGATGCAGACTCCCTACGTTTCTCGGATGAGGTGAAACAACCTGGCCCCTCCGGACTGCCAGGGCACACTACATCTCAGGCCCTCATTGTCCCCACCACCACCACAGCAACAACAGCAGCGCTGACCCCTGCTACAAGGATCTGTGCAGCAGCCACCACCACCACCACCACTGCTGCCTGCAACACTCTGCCTGCCTCAGTGGTTACCAACACCACATCACAATCAGAGGATACCAGGGAGAGTGTGCAGATGTGTCGAGTGCCAATGCCACAGGTCCCGGTCAGCAGGGCAGGTGGGAGGGCAAATGAGGGACAAATACAGGAGGACACTGTGACCAAAGCCCTGGCCACCATCGCAAGAGTCCTTGGGGCATATGAACAGAACCAGGGACAGATGGTCGCAGGTTTTGGAAGAAGTGCATGAGCTCCACCTGCTGCCGAGGACCATGGACACACGTATGGGCTAACTTGTGGACCTAATGGGTCAGCTTGTGGGTGTTCTGAGGGACAGACATGCGTCCCAAATGACGGCTCAACCCCCCTCCAGTGGGCCGCCTGCTGATTCTCCCACCACCTCAGCTGCGGCCACAGGGAGGGGTGAGCTGCAACAAAATGACTCCTCAGACACCATTGAGCCTTCAACAGAGGCCCCCCCTGCCAAACACAGGAGGGGACATTTCAAAAACACCTTGGGAGGATCACGTGGTAATTCACCATCTGAAGGCAAGTTGCTGAGCCAGCCATGATGGCACTTGTGTTCCCCTTGACATTGACTTTGTCAACTATCCTTTCCCACATTGCCCTGTTGAAGGAAGGAGTCTGTTGGACTGTGTGACTACATCAATGTGGTGACTACTCTATTTGTCTCATTTACCATCACGGATAACTCATAAATTCACTTTACAAAATGTTGAAAACAATTACTTCTCAGTCACAAATACTTATTGTAAATAAACACTCTTTACACACCCATGTCTTTGTGTCAGCTCCATGTTTATCACGGTATGGACAATGTCAACTCAGATTCCAATGTACCACAAGCTCTGATTGTGACGAGGCATTGATAGGGTGAAGGAACCTTGAAAGACATAAGAGAATGATGTTTACTTGTCGGGTGATGCCATTACAGCTAAAGCACACCACTGGTCATCAATGTACACAAACCAGCACACATAACAATGAGCAACAACATTAACATAGACATGATGTACATGGAAAACAATACCCTGTGCCACACACATCAGCTATTAGCACAGAGCCAACAAAATCCAGCAGTCAAAAAAATCATCTATGTCTTGCCACTACCATCTAAGTCAACAGACAATGTCACTGTTGTACAATGTCTCTTACACTCAAGGGAAGTAGTTGTCGATGAGCTGTTGACGCAGGTCAACACCTTCCTCTTCTCCACTATTGTCGTCACTGGGCATGTGGGGATTTGCAGGGGGGGGCATCTGCTGCTCATCATCGTCCAGGAGCAGGGGGATCTCTTTGCTCAAGGCCAGCTTGTGGAGTATGCAGCATGCAACTATAATCTAACACACATTTTTGGGAGAGTGGAGTAGTGCACCTCCGCTCTTGTGCAGACACCAGAATCTAGACTTCAGAAGCCCAAAAGTATGCTCCACCACACGATGTGTGCTCCCATGTGCATCATTGTAGCGGAATTCACCCGGGGTCCTTGAATTCCTCACTGGGCTCAGCAACCAAGGCCGGTTGGGATACGCAGAGTCACCTAGGTGTGAGATACACAGAGCAATTTTGTAATATAAATAGTAGCTGAGAACAGCATGTCACACATACAGCACACCGGGAAATTTGGCACAGACATGAGAGATAATCATATCCGCTTGGCATACCACTTGCACATTAATGGAATAGAAATGCTTCCTGTTCCGGTAGATGTGCTCACGTGCCTGTGGTGGAACTAGGCCAACATGGGTGCAGTCAATGGCTCCAACCACATTAGGTATGTGTCCAAGATCATAAAATTCACCCTTCACATTTGCCAATTCATGTTTCCTTGGAAAGTGGATGTAGTGGTCCTTGTAGGTCAACAATGTGGACATGACATCATGTAGCACCATGCTAAACATAGCTGGGGACATCCCACCGGCGATGGCTGCTGTGTACTAAAATTAACCAGTTGCAAAGAAATGCAGGGCCGCCATCACCTTAACTTTTGCCTTCAAAGCAGTCAGATAGGTTCAGTGAGACCTCAGATGGGGCATCAACTGACCACATAGGTCTTGAAGGGTAAGGCGATGCAGAAGGAATTTCTTTATGATGTCCTCATCCTCCATGTTCGCCAGCACTGGGAACGGCCAATGCACATTTGGTCGTCTCCTACATAATATTAAAGGGGACACCCGTCAATCTAATTCCCTTATGAGATGTGTCAAACATCTTATATCTTGACTGACACAGCGCCAACAATGACTGGACTGTAACAACAGTTTAATGCACAAGTCACATGCAGAGACACCTTGATCTCATGTAGTCGTACATGTGGTCAGTATGTACATACTGACTACTTCCAAAACAGAATCGGACTATTTGAATGGTAAATGGTACACTCCTACATCTTGTGTCACCGGCCCTGGGTGTAGGTGACACAGCACATGTTGGAAACAGCAACACTGCTGACTTCTACGTAGCTGCTGTACCTGCCACACCTTCTTGCTTAAGCCGCACAGAGCACAACTTTCTACACAATGAGCACAGTGTGTGCAAGCTTATCAACTATCAAAATGAATACAGCAATGTACACAGTGAAATAGGCACATAATGTTGCCAGTCCATCATTACTGTCGGTTGATTAGCCATCTCACACATTGACATTTTCACAAATATGAGACTCCATTACACACCCAGTCTGTGTACATGCACACAAATATCATATGTGACATGAGAGGAAGTACATGCCAATGCATGTAATTATGTGCACTGACATGGCATGTGTAGGCATCAGTGAGTTGAATGTCACACTAGCATTTAATTTTACAAACATGTGCCAGAATACATTGTAAAGGTATAGTGTTCAATTAAGAAAATTGGCTAGTGCCATTGCTAGAGAACAATGTGTCATTAGGTGCAGTATGCGTGCTCTGTCACCGCGATCACGGTCATTGGCCACAATTGAAAGATGCCAAATAGCGCTAGAGACCGCATGGACCCCGTGGTGTGCCACTGCCCATGCTATTGCTGCCAATGGGAACATTGATCGCAGTAGTGCAATACAGTTTTGAAACACGCGGTAGGTGACATTTGCTACTGCGGGGTCAGTCATTGGTTACACTTGGAAGATGTCAAATAGCGGTAGAGACCACCTGGACCCCACAGTGTGCCACCGCCAATGCCCATGCCATTGCAGCCAATGGGAACCACGATCGCAGTAGTGCAATACAATTTTGAAACTCGCGGTAGGCGTGTTCCGCTACCGCAGTCCCGGTTATTGGATACAATTGAAAAATATAAACCAGGCAGACCAATTGCAGCAGCAGAGTACCACTGAAACAACCTCAGAGGCCTATAAATATCTGTGAGAGAGCCACACATGTCACCTGCATTCAGACACTGCTGCCTGCCATTCAGTTCCACCAACTACTGCTGTACATGCATTCTGCACCCAGTGATGGCAAGAACTGAGAAATCAGGGCCCGTCCCTTCACCACAGAGGAGCTGGAGGTCCTGGTGGACGAGGTCCTTGCACAGTATGTGAGGCTATGTGGTGCCCTAGATGTACTGGCAAGTGTCTGAGTGAAAGTTTGAGTGTCCTGAATGCTCACATGATGGGTTTGTTTTATAACCAATTTTATTGATTTTGAAGGAAGTAAAGAAAAATACAAGCAAATAATACAGCATGTCAGGCATTGGTGCAACATATGAAGTCCATCACAGAGTTCAAGAAGTATGTTTGAAGTGATCTCTTTCCCTAAGGTAGAACAGTGGAACACCACAAAAGCGAAGCTGGTCATTAGTCCAGTACACCCAGCCATTTGCCCCCGATTTTCTGGTGTTTGGCCGGGCAACCCCTGGCCTCAAACAACGGCCAGTCCTGCGCGGCACACCAATACACCCACATGATGTTACCGTGTAGTAGTATGTGCCTGTGAGTGCAAGCCAATGTTCATGCCTCAATATTTTACCTATAACATTCTCCATACATGGCCTATTAAGAATTGCATTTGAGTATGTAGGGAGGCTGGGAACATGGACACTTTTACAGCTCTTCTTAAGCCAAAATAAACACACGTTGGTCTGAGACTGGGTAATGTAAATGTGTGATACATTGCCTAGCATGCAGACTTCATGACTGCATTGAAGGATGGGAGTGACATAGTATGGTTTTGCAGCCATACAGTTACACTGCTGGTTTGAGACACTCGAAGTCTGAGCAAACATAGCTTGTGCTATGTGATGTCATAGTCCATTAAATCTTCACATGCTCATTTGTGACATTACAAATATATTCCGTCCAGAGGCTGCTGAATGATGTGTGGACATATTTCAATTTGACCCTATGGTGATGTGTCCAGTATGCACAGGAGTACAATGCCTGTGTGTAACACTCTTGGTGGTAATTCACCTATGACACATCAGATAAATGTGAGGTGGAGATGTCATCCTTCTATTGATTCCATGATGTTTTCAGTCTCGCATGTGTAGGCACTGTTTACCCTCTCATATTGTACATGCTTGTGATTTCTCTGATGGCCCACGTTTAACCTCAGTGTGAGGCCCTCTGGCCTGCACAGAAACTGCCCAATGTTACAAGGACCCATCACTAAAAGGACTGAGTGAAACATAGGTGTTGTCCACCACCCTATTTCTCAATGAGCTATTTTAGGCCTGAGGATTGCACAAGACAGGACTACACCTTGTGAGAAGATTGTGAGAATATAAAATCATGCCCCTAAATGTGACCACCATGACACATGTAGCCATGCACTGGTCAAGGACATTAAGGGGTGTGTAGTGTTGGACACAGTGAGCCACAACACATCATTTCTAATGCATTGCATGTCATGCTCACTCACATACTAGGGCTATTTTCACATTGGTTGCTGTGCTGTCACTCTGCATATGTATGAGATGGCCATGTAGTATGTTCTACATGTATACATTTCTATGAGATTCATTGATCCAAGTGTATTGTGTGTTATGCTGTATGGTTTCTGCTCAACATTTATGTCTTAGTGTGCTATGTATTTTCATGCTCCTGTACTGACACACAGTGGTACACAACACAGTGTCACTGAAACTTCCTGTTATTGTCTCCCATGCCTGCAGTTTAAGGTACATCAGCATAAGGCGATATGGAGGGTCATTGCACGCAAAGTGCGGGCTCTGGGTGTCTCCAACCGATGGCATACACACTGCCACAAGAGGTGGGATGACATCTGCCGGCTGGGCAAAAACGTGGCAGAGATGATGCTTGGGGTGCTCCCTCAGAGTGGCAGATTGGCGCGCAGGAGCATGACACCACTTATGGGCCGCATCTTGGCAGTGACACAGCCAGAGCTGGATGGACTCTTGAGGGCCCATCAGCAGAAAATTGGGGGTGAGTATTGTGCAAAGTGTGACTTTGGGCGTGAGTGACTGCATGAATCCCAACCGTGAGCCAGTACGAAGCTCTGTGATGTCTCTAGTGTGATGCAATGGCTTCTAAGTGGCCTCAGTGTTGAGTGCAGCTGTTCTGCATTTGTACAACATTTGGTTTCTTATGTGTTTAAACCCATGACCCTTGTCATTGACAGATAAGATGTGGCCTTGTGACATATGCTGCTGTATGAGTGTCATAGACATCAACTGGCAGTGAACAGAAGTGAGCATCATGTTAGTGTGCATTCATAGATGTGTGCTGTGCACAACAGATAAATTGTGACATCTACACAGCTGACACCAATGTACAGCTGCAGTTGTGCTTCAAAGCCCAACATGGTGGATATCAGGCGCCTGTAGCCATTGCAAAAAGACATTTTGAAGTTTGTATTTGTGGTGTTTCCTTAAAGAGACTCCATATGTGACAGAGACAACATGGTAAGATGTATAGCTATCTCACCTACAGGCAGTTAGGTATGCTTACAGACAATTGTATGTGTGGTTACAGGGAGGCACAGGTCCAGCTATTTGGCTGTGTCAATGCCACATGGAGCATTACTATCAACTATGCATGTTTCCATGCATCATCTGATGATTGCATAAATGCAGCATATGCTGAATGTACATGGAGGAGTTCAAGATGGGAGTATCATTTTTATGTTTTGTGCATTGCTGGCATATGATGTTTGTGAGTAAGGCACTATACTGAACCTATGTCTCTGTCTCTTGCAGCATCTACCGAGGGCAGGGAAGGACGGGAGACAGACACCGGTGTGGAGGATACTGACACGACTGCTACACAGGAGTTCAGTGACACGGATGGGACCAGCGCCTTGGAGGGGGACAGGAGTGCCCTTGATGATTCCCTCCTGGAAACACCAACCTTCACATCTTCAAACTCCAGCAGTGACTCCTCAGTTTTTTTTTTTTTTTTTTTGAAACCGTTTATTGCAATCTCAAATATATACAGGTATGGGCCTACAACCTTCCGGCCGGCCGCTAAAATGACGATGACAAATGGCATACATACAATGAGGCACTGAACTTTACATAGACACTAAGGCAGGAGGTATCCACAACGCGGGCCATGTGGCTCTGAGCCCACAATACGGTTTCATTTTATACAACACAACAACATAAATAAACACACACCCGCAAGGCAACCCACGATCAAAAGCGGCAGCACGTGCTCCTCAAATGGGGGACCCCAAACCATCCACTGAAAACCCCCAAGCGGGGAAGGGAAACAGGTCCGGGACTGGGAGAATATTGTGCTCGGAACTGAGGGAGGGAGTAAACTAGGGGGATGGAGCTGGGGAAGCGGGAGGCAGCAACGGCGGCTCGCAGATATCCCCGCGGTAGGCGTTCCAGGGGCCCCATATCTTCACCCATGCCCCAGGCTTACCCCGCGCCACATACACCACCTTCTCTCGGAACATGCACCAATCCATGTGTTCTTTCCAGGCCGACACCGCCGGGGACCTCTGGGATCCCCACAGCTGCGCAACGTCCCGTTTAGCCACCATATAGCCCAGAGTCACCCATCGCGTCTGCGGAACCGAGTAATCGGTCGGTTCCCACACATTCAGCAAACATCTCCTCGCTTCAGGCAACAGCGCGACATGCGTAACCGCTCGCAGGACCTCATGCACACCACGCCAGAATCGCTCCACCCTCGGGCATTCCCACAAAATGTGCAAAAAGGTCGCTGAAGCACCACACCCACGCCTACACAATCCGTCCTCGGCATAGCCCATACGCAGAAGCCTTGGCCCCGTCATGTACACCCGGTGGAGTATCTTAAGCTGGACGAAACGAAGGCGAGCCGGGATGGCCACCTCCTTCGGAGAGGCCACCGCGGAAATCCAGTCCTCGTCGTCCAACTCCAGCCCATCGGCAACCCAGGCCTCGCGGAGGCCAGTCAGTAAGCCCGAGCGATCATTTATCAATTTCTTGTAAATGAGGGAGATCGTGCTGTCCGGAACATGGCCATCTAGCACTCGATCCTCCAGGGGGGAGGACTCCGGGATGGAGGCCACGTCTGGGAAGACGGAGCCCAGCGCGTGACGGACCTGCAGGTACCGAAAGTATTCACTGCCCCGCAGCTGAAACTCCGCCTGCAGCGTCTCGAATGTTTTAAATCCTCCCCTCGTCCAGAGATCCCCCACTGTACTGATGCCTATAGTTTCCCACTGCTCAAAGCCCTTCGAGGTCCACAGAGAGCCCAACCTCTCAGACGCGTACAGCGGTGACGCCCGGGTCAAACGGTCCTTCCAGCCCATAGCTGCATTAGCCGCGTGCCATACTCGCACCATGACACGCGTGGGTCCCGTCAAGCGGGAATCGGGCACACTAGCGTAGAGCGCTCGATTGTAGTCGCCACCGGGCAGGAGCATCTTGTCCATTTCAAATGCCGGGTTTAGGGCGGGCCCATAGAGGCCCTGATTAATTGCAGCCAACTGGGAGGCCCAGTAATACCGTTTAATATCCGGGAGGGCAATCCCTCCATCGTACCACGGGAGCGTCAACTTTGCCAAGGCTATACGCGGCCTCCCATCCCAGAACAGGCGGCGCTGTAGACCTTCCACTTCACGGAAGTAGCGCGCTGGGACCAGGTCCATAGTGTTCTGGAGAGCGTACAGGAAGCGCGGCAGTGACATCATCTTGAACAACGCCGCCCGGCCGAGCGGCGAAAGTGGCAAGCGCCGCCAGCGCGCGACGTCCTCCTTCAAGCGCTGGAGGGGGGGAAGCAAATTTCGCTCGTAGCGGGCCACCGGGTCCAGCGTAATGTAGACACCCAAGTATCGAAATCCCTCCGAGGCAATCTGGATCGGACAGCCCCGCGGGAGGACAGGAGCCTCCCCGGAAAGCACATAGACACAGGATTTGGCCCAGTTGATGACAAGGCCTGAATTGCGGCCAAAAGAGCGCAGAACATCGACCAGGACAATCAGTGATTTGCGCGGGGAAGCTAAGTACAAAAGGATGTCGTCTGCATAGAGAGACACGCGGTCCTCATACTCAGGGGTCCAACGGAGACCTCGGCTAGAAGGGTGCCACCGCAGCCACTCTGCCAGGGGTTCCAAGGCCAGTGCGAACAGGAGCGGCGACAGGGGGCAACCCTGCCGCGTGCCCCGTCCCAGCACGAATGGGGCCGAGACTCGACCATTCACCACCACCTGCGCAAGTGGGTCCGAGTACAACAATTTGACCCAGCTGATGAAACCCGGCCCGAAGCCAAACTTCGCCAGCATCGCCCAGATGTACGGCCACTCGAGTGTGTCAAACGCCATAGTGGCGTTCAAAGCCGCCAAGATGGCCGGCTCCCGCACGAACGGAACACGCGCTAGCACGCCGTGCAGGCGTCGCAGATTAAGAGCCGTATTGCGATGGGGGATAAAGCCGGACTGGTCTTGGTGGACCAGGTCGCCCACCACGCCGACCAGCCGGTTGGCGAGCACCTTGGCGAGGATTTTAGGTTCCGCATTCAAGAGCGAGATAGGCCGATAGGATGTGACCCGATCTCGAGGTCTCCCCTCCTTGTGGATGACCACGATGGTAGCCAGACGCTGGTCCGGCGGGAGGGAGCCCCGCGAGTGGGCCGCAAGGAACATTGCGCGGAGGTGGGGTGCCAGTACATCCGGTCGCAGCTTGTATAACTCGATAGGAATGCCGTTTGGGCCCATGGCCTTGCCAGAAGCGACCGAGTGGATGGCGAGGGCGATTTCGTCCGAGGTGGGGGTGGCATCCAGCGACTCCCTGTCCTCCACAGAAAGGGAGGGGAGCGCGATGTCACGCAGCAGGGCATGGGAATCCTCCTCCGAGCAGGGAGAAACCGGGGAATATACCTCGCGGAAATAATCCGCAAAGCAAGAAACAATGCCTTCCGGCTCAATGACACGCACGCCATCCGTCCTCTCAATCAGCGGGACCACACGACTCGCTCTCTCCTTCTTATCCAGCCACGCAATCAACTTGCCCGCCTTATCACCCACATCATACAATCGCCCCTGTTGCTCTCTGCTGAGGCCCCTGGCCGCCTCCGTGATGAGGGCCCTATAGGCCGCCTGTTTAAGGTGCAGAACGTGGAGCGCAGCGTCAGTCACCCCACTCCCCAAATCGCCCTCCAATTCAGTAATTTCGGCCTCCACCCGGGTCACCTCCTCCTGTGCGCGCCTCCGGGCATGGGAAATAAAGGAGAGGGCCTCCCCTCTCAGTACCGTCTTGAAAGCCTCCCACAGGGAGATAGCCGACAGGACTGACCCCACATTCTCCTCGAAATACCGTTGCAAGGATTTAATCAAGTCAGCGCGAATAGTGGGGTCGCGCAGGTACCAAGCGTTGATTGGAGCTACCCTGCCCTCCCCCCTCGGGAAGACATCAAAATGCAACAGGAGCGGGGAGTGATCTGAAATGCCCCTCGCCAAATGGCGCACCTCCCCCACCCTCCCGGCATAGGCCGCAGGGACAAGGATATGATCAAGCCGCGAAAGGCTACCATGGGCACCCGAATGGAAGGTGTACTGCAGCTGAGTGGGATGCTTTAAACGCCAGCAGTCTACCAATCCCAGTGTGTCCAAAAGGCCCGACAGCCACGCCTGTGCCCGGGGGAGGTCCCTAGGGGGATAACGATCCATAGTCCCAGAAACCACCGCGTTGAAGTCCCCCCCAACCACCAGAAGCCCCCCCGGAAGGTCAAGAAGGAGGCGTCCCAGGTCCGCAAAGGTGGTGGACTGTAACCCCGGTGGGACGTACACTGAGACAAAGACGACTACTTTGCCCTCCATTCTCCCCACCAAAACAGTGTAGCGTCCCCTCTCATCATGGCGCACCTCGTCTATTTCTAGCGGGAGCGAGGTCTTGACCATAATGCCCACCCCTCGTGAGCCTGACGTAAAGCCCGAGTGGGCCACCAAACGATAACCACGTCGATTCATGGCACAAAAGGAGTTACCAATAAGGTGTGTCTCCTGCAGAAAGACCACATCAGGCGAAATCCGTTTCAGATACTGCAGGACCACACCCTGCTTAATCCTATCCCCCAGCCCGTTAACGTTCCAGGACAACAAAGTCAGGTCCCTACCCCCCATCACATACAGAAGCCATCATTTGTCCCCCCGAGAGCATCTCAAAAACACCAATACAATGAAGGGTTTGCCTTGCGGTAGAAACGAACCACACCCCACCCCAACCCACCCATCCCAACAGAACTCCCCCCACCCTGCACCCCTGCATGAGCCCAAACAGCCCCCCCAAAGTGCAGTGTGCCTGTCGCCCCATAGAAGAAAACTAACTAGTCCCCCAGAGGAGGAGGGAGATCCCCCAAGAGACCCCGCACGACCTCCACAGGAGGGGAACTTACCCTAACAGTCAATGGTGACAATAACACAGCCCGGAGCAAGGCCTACCATTAGTCCCTTAGTCCTGATCCGGCGGGCCCTCCCCACCAACCGCGCCCCCCCGGCCCCGATCTCCAGGCAAAGTGTCCAGCCAGTCCCCGGCCGCCTCGGGACGATCAAAAAAGTGCGTGCGGCCATCTACCTCCACCCTCAGCTTAGCTGGAAAAAGCATCGAATATTTGAGATTCAGGTCTCGTAGGCGACGTTTGACACCCAGAAAGCTTAGTCTCTGCTTTTGGACCGCCGGGGTGAAGTCAGGATAGAAATTAATATCCATGTTATCAAGTCTGACTGGCCCTTGGAGCCTAGAAGTCTGCAGGATAGCGTCTCTGTCCCTAAAATTGAAGATCCGGGCGATGAGAGGCCTCGGAGGGGCGCCGATCTTAGGCCTACCCCCGGGGACCCTATGGGCCCGTTCCACTGCAAAGAATTTGCTCAGCCCCCGAGGCTGTAGGTGGGTGAGGACCAGGTCCTCCACGAACAGATCCGCTGCCTCCGCCTCTCGTCCCTCCGGCACCCCGATAATGCGGACGTTGTTTCTCCGGGCCCGACCCTCGGAATCCTCCAGTCGACGATTCATCAGGGCGCTCGCCTGGCCAAGCCTGCGCACCTCCTGTTGGAGGGCCGCCACGTCAGTTGTGAGGCCCGAGGTAGAGTGGGCCAAAGAATCGACCCGGTCATTTGTTTTGGACAGATCGGCTCTCACGAGGCCCACGTCCACGAGGGCCGAGTCGATCTTCTGCGCCAGAGTGTCAAAGCGCTGGTCCACCGAGGCCTTCATCTCGGCGATGGCGCCCATGACGTCCCGGAGGGTCAGGTCCGTGGGCGGAACAGGAGCATCAGTCGGGCCCGTGGGGGACCTACGCAGCACCTCTGGAGATCCCTTCTGGAGGGTGTAGCGGTCCATGTTATTGGATTGTTGGGCCGTGCCACGACGGGTCGACTTCACCTTGGCCCGGTCGCCATCTTGTTTTGTGGCCATGGTCGCAATCCCCAAATCGAGCCAATCTCCTCAGAAAAGGGGCAGACAATCCCGTTCAAGGGCTCCAGGGGGGGGCGACCACCGCTCCTCAGGACGGATCGCAGCCGGCGGGCCGGCAGGGCAGCCCAACGAGGCCACAGCACCGCACACCGCCCCGCAACCCAACCTCGCCTGGCAGCAAGGAGGGCGCAAAAGCGAAAGTGAAAGCGCGGGGTACGCGAGCCACCCAGCCTTGCCCGCCGCTGTTGTTCACTTTGTGTCCGGATCGCCCCACGACTCCAGTACGGGGGGCCGGCGTGGAGAAGGCCGCAAACCTCAATCGATGCTCCTGCCGGTGTCCGAGGTCCGATTTAAAAACGGAAAACGGGCGTCACCTCTGCACGGGTTCACAAATACAGTCCCCTCATCTGGGACAGGATTCTGTCAGGATTTATACAGGAGGTCGCGGAGGTCCTCGGGAGCCTCGCACCTACGCGGCCATCTTGGTTGCGCGCTAGGCTCCTCCCCTGACTCCTCAGTTTTGACGGGCACAGGAAGTTCAAGATCTGCATCTTCTTCTGCCACACCTCGTCCTGTGCCCACCCTCCCAGATGCTCCCCCAAGTGCTATGCGTGCACGCAGCCCTAGGATGGGTAGAGTCTACCTACCCCCTGGCACCGCTGCCCTTGCCCCTGTCTCCCCTGCTGCCCTCAGTGTGGAGGCGGTAGACATTTTGTGCCAGATGTGTGTGGGTCAGACTGCTCTCCAGAATGCCTTCTAGGATCATGACAAGAAGTTGGCACAGGTTGTAGCGTTCATGGAGGGCATTCATTCGGACGTGGGTGGCCTATACCGAACTGTCCAGTCTTTGTCCATCACAGTGACGGCAGCCATTCAGCAGTCCCAAGCTCCCAGGCCAGCTCTTGTCCCTTCCGCACCCACCGTGCCAGTTGAACCACCTGACAAGAGTGCACACATTCCAGAGCCCTTAGGCACTCAGTCATCCACACACAGCACACAACAGCAGCACTCTAAGTGTACCAGACCACAGACCCCCTAACCACAACACAAAGTGGGCACATATGAGCACAAAACAAAAAGCCCATCACATGAGACTCAGGGACATAGGGCTAAGAAGCATGCATCCACATTACCTGCGTCAAAATCAGCACCCTCCAAGGGCACTCCCATCCCCACACCTAAGCCCAAAGACACACAAACACTTGCCCTGTCTGCTGACAAACTGGTGTCTGTCACAACAAAGTCTAAAGACCTTCAGAGGGCAGATTCACCCAAAACCTCAAATCCCACCCACACCCCTGTGAAGCAGGGATAAGAGAGCAAAGTGGGGGCTTTAGCTCAGAAATAGGGGATGCAGGGGAAAAAGCAAGGTCACACCCAGTGTACCACCAGTTCCAGCAAATCCACACGTGGAGAGGCACCTGCACCTGCTACACCTTTGGGGAAGGGTGAGGCTGTTGTGCCCACCTCACTTCCCACTCCTGCCAAGACACTTGTGGGATATCGGATCTCCAAACAGTTGAGACTCAGCCCTCAACATTCACCCTCAGCCACTGAGCCTCCACACAGCATGTCTCCACCTCCCCATGCCACCACTCCACCCGGTCCAAGCAGCCCTCAGGCTCCCACATCCACGGATCCCTCTACCTCAGCCAGCCTCCCAGGCTCAGTACTCTAACTGGCCCCGACATTCAGCCACCTCCTAGTTCAACTTGAAGCCAAAGTTGAAGCCAAGACACCCTCCCCATACCATTTCTCCCACAGAAACCCCTGACCTGTGGTGATTCCCATGTCAGTGGACTGTGTTACCCATTTCAGTTGCGGGTTCTCATGCACACATGTGCGGACTAGAAATTTGTACTGGCCAATGGTCTTTATGTTTTGCACTTTTGATGCCCATTTCCTGTGCAAGTTCTCATGCACACATGTGTGGGCTAGAAATTTGTACTGGCCAATGGCCTTTATGTTTTGTACTTTTGATGCCCATTTCCTGTGTATGTTCTCATGCACACATGTGCGGACTATAAATTTGTACTGGCCAATGGCCTTTATGTTTTGCACTTTTGATGCCTATCCAGAGAGATGTAATAAAGACTGTTACTCATGTTGTCTACTTTGTCGCTGCCTTTGCTTGATAAAAAATGTAATGTATGGGTATATGTTCATGTGACACTTGCTCTGTATGCGACATCCACATTGGCAATAACTTGATTTACTTTTTCAGAGGTTGCCAGAGGTTACAGGCACTTTTGTGCTTCTTGACTCTGAGCCTTGAGGGTGCAATGATGGTTGTTTGTGACGATCTACTCTTATCCTACTCATTCTATTGTCAGGTTAGAAAAATTGTAGACATGTGATATTAGGATACAGTACCACAACAGAAGTGAATTGTAGCCACAGGATAACTTTCGGGGTGGGCATGGTCAGTCATATCTGTGGGATCTTTCTTGATGTGTGAACAGCAGTGTAGATGTGTAGTCATCTTGTGTAGGCCTGTCTTCATAGTCACATGGGTACATTTGAATGTGTACACTTGAGTAGTCATACAGTGTGATTGGCCTGTCATTGTCAGCAGTGTTGAGGTGTATGTGCCCCAGCACATGATACCTACACACATGTATGATCCAGGTAATGAGTGCCTATTTGTTTGCATTATCATACATGTGCTTCTGATTGTGTGCACATAAATGAGTTGTAGGTTGAGCACTGTGCAGTGTGTCGGTGTGACATTGCAATCCTGGGGTACACCTACTTCTTGTTGCTGTCAGCTGTGAGTATGCACAGTGTGTCACTGCAATGTCTCTGTTCTGTTTTGTTGATCAGCCATGTGTCTTGTTGAAGTTTGTGCTCACTGCGCTGACCTGCTCAGCCACACTGACATCATATGTGACTTTTCTCATACATTGCTGTCACTCGACACATTTTTGGCACAAGTATAGTATGTAGTATGAAGAGTCATACCAGCCCCTATAGGTGCTTTTGATGCCTACAAATTTTGAGTTACTCTTCTATTTGATTTTGCACTGTACACTCCTCACCTTCCATTACTGATATACACACCACTTCAGTCTCATGTCTTCCACCCCATGCCTTGCCAGTGTGTGACCCTCCCCACCACATCATAGTGTGACACTATACTGCCGGAGGATGATCTGTGTACAGGACCAATGTGCCACTCAGCACATTTTCACCACTTGTTATGTGGTATTTTCTTCTACTTGATTGCAGTCATGGTTGCTCATGTGCAGTGCATATGTTTGAGCAGCACAGTCCTCTAGTCATGTTGTAAGCATCTGGGTTTTCCTGAATTGTGTAGCTGTGGGTGATGGCTAAGGTGTATGTCTGTTTGCTGAGGTACTGCTACCCTTCCTGAGTGTGATGTGATCTGTGGCCTGTGATGATTTGTGTTGTGGAGGTTCATGGTGGAGCACTCAGATATGAGTGATACTGGTTTGGTTGGTGTTCACACACTGATTACTGTGCATGCACTGTTGTCAGTGTATGTTGCCTTGTACGCACATGGTGTGCATCCCCCTGATGTCCAGCTGAGTTTGCTATGTGATGAATTGCTATGTGCATTGCTGTGTTATGTTGTTGATGGATGCAGTATTTGGCCTGTGTTGGCTCTTTCTACTGACAGGTGCATGTGAGTGTGATGTTCTATTTGCATGACATTGTGTGTGAGTAGTTTGTGCATTGTGATACATTCAGATGTGTGTTGAATTTGTGCATTTCTTGTGTGAATTTCACATGCAGCAATGTGGATTATTGTTCAGGAGCTTCTTTCGAGTGCCCATTTGGGATGTGTCCTCCTATATTTGACCTGTCACTTGTCAGGAGTGTGCATGTTCATGCTTGTGCTTCACATTGACCCATGCGCAGCTGATTACTGGTGTAGGGTGTATGTCTGTGTTAGCAGATTTGTTGCCTTGATCACATGTAGGGTTAATGATTGGCATTTGATAATGCAATTTTTATTTGGGTAGGGTTATGGTGTCTGTGCATTTGCCCAGAGTTTGAAAACGTTGTATATTCCTGTTCTGTCTAGGGTCAAATTGCCTATCCACTGTTTGCCTGCACATGGCTAAGCTTGTTGGACTGCTTTGGATGTTTGTGAGATTTGTGTTTGGCTATTGCTTTTTGATCAGCATTGGTTCAGATATCCCTGAGTGGGATTCTGACATGTGTGGATACACACCAGGGTGTGTGATTGGTTGTCAGGCAACTCACAGGACCTTTTTTGCACCTTTATCTGTGTTTCTCACAGGTGTTGAGTAGTGCAGGTGTGAGAAGGGTAGATGAGGGGTATGTGTGAAGGTCATACTTGAGTTTGACAGTCAGGGAGTGTGACAATGAGCCATGTGTGTTGTGCCTGTGGCATACACATGTCAAGGTAGTTGACACAGATGTGGGGCTGGTCAGTGTATGGGTTCTGACACTTCCTATCATTCCTGTGCCTATGCATAGCTTGCATTGCTTTATCCCAGAGAAATTACACAGATATTACTTTAGTTTAATTTGAATCACTGTACCACCTGTTTCGGATTTGAAACTGGCCTAAGAGTAGTGTGATATGTTCCTACTCTTGCATGTCATGTACAAATGCTATGTGGCTGGCTCCATGGTTTTTCTGCACTGTGCACTCCACTTTGGGCTAGTCTATTTATTGCCATACATTGCTAATGACTTATGGAACGTGTATGTGGCAGAGTTTCAGTGTGTGATCTGTCTGAGGGACTTGACATGCAGTGTGAACAGTTCCATGGTTGTTAATAAGCTCTTCATTTCTTAATTTACTCAGTTTGATTCACATGAGTGGAAGGCAGGTGTAAGCAGGAGGGTTGTCTAGCCTCTGACCTTCTGTGCAGGGTGTTACTCTTCACGCCCACCTTCCCCGTCAATCTACCTTGCCCTTTGAAGTGTGAGGTGCGAGGTCAAGCCACACCTTGCTGGTACATAGTGCATGGAGAGGGGGGCACAAGAGGAGCACACAGCATGTGCAGAAAGAGATGTGGGAAGCGTGCTATGGGCTGTGGGCTGTGACCAACTGATGCGGGACACCATGTGGGTAGGGTAGGGTGAAGGTGTAGTGTATTCTTAACACTGTGCTGCGATCTTCGTCTGTACATCATGTAAAGAACAAGTCTAGGACACTAGACGGTGCAGAGTGTTGTGTTCAGATTGATCGTACCACTTTTTAGACATATCATACATGCAGCTGCCAATATCTGAAGGACAAGTGCCTTTAATATTACAGAACAGAATGTTTTTAGATTCATTCGAACAGAAGAGCTGATGCATGAGAGAGCCTAGATGATCGTGTGATGTGATTCTACTAAGCAGTTCTATACGGTATGGGGTTCCCCCTGTTAGCCTAAGAGACCTTCTATTAGTATTGTAAACCTATTAGTTACTAGAGAAAGGAGTGTGGCTGTTTTACCACTGTCATTATTATTATGATTGCTCCTTTCATTGTGTATGGTATTGTAACAATGCTGATGGTTCTGATCTTAACCATTTGTCTGCTAGTGTTAGCCAAAGTACTGCATCTTAGGACACGAGGTTTATAAAATAAACTCTTTAAACTTTACCGTGTCTGTATTATTCTGTTGAGGACTGCTAAATAAGTACAAACAGGTATTTCGGATTCCCACCACTCCTGAGAAATATCTAAGTCGCATGTTCTGGGTTGTCTATACATTGGGACCGCCTAGCTAGATCTAGGCTAACGAATGGGACACTAAGCTAGTCGGATATGGGGTTCTTGGTTCTGAGGGGAGTTTCTGGTACACCACAATTCTCTGAGGTCCTGGTTTCCTGCGCATAGTTCTGTGCATACGCAGAATCCCTGCAACAAAGGTTGAGCCCTGGGCAGCTGCCCACACTGCCCATGCCTGGCACCGGACCTGCCTACTACATTGTGTGCAGGTTTTCCAGCGTCTTCACTGCTGTGGTGAATTGACCAGGACATTGCAGTGATTTCTATGTTGATGGGTGACCCCAATGCGGAGGTGTCAATTTCTAGAAAGCAGGACATGTGTGTGTACTCTGGGGGATATGTTCCTGTCTACACCAGGGTGTCTGAGATGTGTTATTTATGTACCGGCGGTGTTGACTGCGGCGACGTCTTATATGCTGGTAGTGGATCAGGTACAGCAGCAGAAGGTCTTGAAGAGCTGGATCCATAGCTGTCAGGAACACGTGGAGTTTCGATCTCCACAGTAGTGCTTCCGTTGTCTCTGAGTGGCTGGTTTCTCTGCTGCGTTCTGATGGGCTGTTTTAAGCATCCTGATTTGTCCGGCAGTCGTAACATCATTGCGCAAGGCGGTCTTTCTCTATTGGCTCCCTCCGCAACTGTTGCGGAAGGAAAATTCTGGCGGGTCCTGAAACTTCGTAGTGGACGGGAAATGGGCTAACTTTGCCCATTGTAATATGGCTGATGCAAGGATCGCCGCAGGAGCGAGAAAAAGGACGTTTTCTGCCAGCACCACGGATGTGCCAAAATCTGCCATCCTAATGAGCCCCCAAGTCTTTTTTCCCTAAAGTCAGAAAACATCACATTGATTGTCTGCTATACACAGACGATCTGGTACTATTGGATTGTACTTGAATTGGTCTGCAGAGGAAACTAGATGCTCTGGCAACTTATAGTAAGCAGAATCAGCTTTGCATTACCCTGGAAAAGTCCAAAATCCAGTTTTTTGGGAAAAAAGTCAAGAAATTCAGTTGGACAAACGGGAGGTTAAATAAGTCGACCAATATAAATACTTCGGTCTGACCTTTAGGAGGAACTGGAATTGGGGCACTCATTGGGATGAGATTAAGCAGAAGGTCCAACTGTAGGCCAGTTGTTTATCAAGATTTAACAGCAGATTTGTTTTTTTTCCCATATTCCACTATTAAAGGCTTGTGAAGAGAATATTCCTCTGTTGGGTCTGTATGGGGGAGAGGTTTTTCCCTTAATCCGACATATGAATGGGACAGATTAGAAGGGGCAGTGCTTAGAAGGCTTGTATCCCCTCCCCAAGGCACCATGGTACAGGCCATGTGGAGAGAGTGTAAGTTGGTTTCCTGGAACCTGATGGCCTTTCCTCGGGGCCTAAGATATTTTAATACACTCTCAGAAGGTGTCCAAAGTCTACAAATTGTGTTGGGAAGATTCAAGGTAGTGAACGAAGGTGGGCAAGGGATGTAAGAACTAGAGTAATTGTTCATGGAATCTCCATATAGATAATGGTACAATTACATACTGATCCCCCATCCCAGGCAAGCATGCATTGAAAGAGTCTGTTGCTTCGGTGTCTGAATCTAATGGCCTATTCTACCTGAGCAAGAAACCATCTATCAGCTTCTTATTTTCTACTCTGAGCCAGGATACTATCTTCCCCTACCTATTACAGTTACCATATCCAGGGTTGCAAAATGAAATATCAAGGTTTAGGGTGGGATGTAATCTAATTTACTCATCTCACCCATACCAGTTAAGGGTCCTGGATAATAGTGATGTTCCTTGCTGTCTATACTTATGGACTGTGTCTTTTATCTTGCAAAATTGAATTAAGGGGCATATTCGCAAGCATTTATCGCTGCGTTAGCGGCACTTTTCTGATGCTAATGCGGCAATATTTTTATCACCCTATTCTCAAGCTGTCACTAACAGCCATTAGTGACAGCTTTCATGCGATAGCAGGCGCTATTAACATTGCCAACAATGTTAGCAACAACTAACAATAATCATTTGCAGTGTAGGCGTTTCCGTGCTAAGACACACGCTAACCCCACTTCGCGATATTCTCAATGATCGCCCGGACCGGTGAAGCGATTAAAAAACAGACGCTATGGCCCGTTAGTTGCTGGAAATTAAGACCAGAAAAATTCTGGTCTTATAAATGGGGATAACACTTGGGGCCACATCACAGCAGGTTCTGGTGCTGGACAGCGCTGCAAGTAATGTTGCCCAGTGACAAAACCACAGCGCAGGAATGCGCCCCATCAATAAGATGAAAAGCGTTGCTGCACTATGACAAGACAGCCTTCCAACACTTCTCACTATGCCCTCCTTGCTACCGCATGGATGCGCTGTATTCACTGGACAGCGCTCCATAACGCAAGTAATGACAGATACGTCAGGAATCCTGACGTATCCGTCTGCGCTAAAGTCAAGCATTGCTGCAGTTGTGTCACAACCATGACACAACTCCATCAATGTATGGGGCCAGCCTATCCCTGTGGCACTGCATCACACTCACATCTGCGATCAGGCAGGCAGAAGGTACTGAAGCAGTGCCGTTCAAGAAGGGTGCCCGAATGTGGGTGCTGTTAGAGATCCATCGGTGGTGGTTGCGCGCTGTGGTGTCATCGTCTGGAAGCATTGGCAGAGTTCTGGTGTGGAGGGAGTTGAGGAGACATCCTTCGGTGGCCTTGATCCAGCTGCAAGGGGGTGCGATGATGGCAGTGGTGTTGGGTGGGCAGGGTGAAGACGTGACGTGACGAATGATGGTCGGTCCTGGACAGTCCGGTGTCGTGGCTGCAGTAGAGGTTCCCTCTGGCGAAGGTGATGTGCTTGACCGTGTGTCCTGCCATGTGGCTTGTTGCAGTGACTTGCTGCTTGCATCTGCTGTAGGGTACCTTCCCCAGGTGTGGTTGGTGTCCTGGTTACTGGGTTAGTCCATGTGGAACATGAGTTCACCGAGTAGGAGTCATAGGTGGATGGGAGACCCAGGGGTGCAATGAGGTCTACAATGGTATTGGAGAATGGGGGGTCATGGCCCATGGGGCCTGCAAATGTAGGTGCCTCAGAGGATGTGATTGGGCTTGTTTCAGATCAGGGAGTTGAGGTGGTCCATGGTCACCCTTGGGTCATTGGAGTGTGCGGTCAGTCGGAGTGTGCTTCTGTAGGTGATGGCAATGCCTCCTCCTGGATAGTCGGCGCTCCTTGTGGGTGATACTGCAGCTGTCAGTGATGGCGATGGTGTTGTCCGGGCAGGAGCAGAGGTTGGTCCTGGCAGGCGAGGTGGCATCCAGTGTTGATGGTGAGGAGGGTGCTGGTGCCATAGCGGTGGAGTGTCCAAGAGGAATGTTCCTTGGTGCTGAGCGTGGTCCAGTGGGCAGACGGATGGAAACAGCATAGCCTATGGGTTTCCTTTGGCACAGGAGATGACCATAACAATGCAAGCAGTACATCGTGAACAACGCAACTCCCACAACGTAGGTGCATTTACATCGTATTTGATGACAACGCATTGTGAGGTCAGTAATGGGGTAATTTTAAATTTACGGGTGGGTATGGGTTTCGGGTGGAAAATATGAAAATTCGGGTGTGTCACAGGGTAAGAAATGAAAATTGGAGTGTGTTATGGGGTAAAATATGAAAATTGGGGTGTGTTATGGGGTAGAATATGAAAATTGGGGTGTGTTTTGGGTCAAATTTGATTTTAGGGTGTGTTTTGGGGGTTCAAAAAGGAATCCCAGGATTCACGGTTGGGTTTGGAGTGCAAAGGTCAGTTTAGGGCTGCACTCACTGAAGTGATACTATTGATATTTATGTCTCTGTCATGCAACACCTACCCTACTGTAGCAGTGTGCCTAGTATTAGTATGCATTGGTATTGAATGCGATATCATGGCATGCGTCGTAACTGCGTATGTGCCTTTGGCACATGAGTGGTACACTTGCTGTGCATGGGCGCACACCGGCCGGCATTGAGAAGTGCTGGGGGGCTGGACAGCTGTGAGGTGGTTTACACCGTAAAGAATACTGGATGGTGCGTGGACACGGGGATGTGTGTGTGAGCGGATGTTGTAAATATATTAATGAGGGACTCTTACCTCAAAGCCGGGCCCCTTGTCTCCAGAGCTCCTGCTCTCCTGCGTCTGTTTCCAGGAACAGGAAGTCGGCAGCCAGGCTCCCTCCCCTGAGTCAATCACAACTCTACAATGCGGCGGTGGGATTGGTAATTGGCAACGGGACAAGGCATGCAGCCAGGGGATGGAGGGGTGGGCATGTAATGCAGCCGACATTGCGAACAGGGATGTGCACATGAGTGCTTTGGGGCGGCCTGAGTGGGCCGAGCAAACAGTCATTGCACACTAGAGTGGGAATGCCTATCCGCCCATGCCCTGCTCCAGGCTTGAAGCAGTCCTACCCACCCCCTAAGGATACAAAGCATGATTACATCAGTCAGTCGTCATCATGTGATCATTGTCCCCCTTCTGCGCTGCTTGAAGGCAGTGGGGCAATGCTCTTCCCCCATAGCAGATGCGCCGCCACAGGGGGTGTGTCATCTATGTGTGATAGGCCAGAGTGACTCGCCCCCCGGCCCTCCTGCACTTCACGTCCCACTGTCTCCATACCTGGGCGGGACCTCTGACCGCGGCCTGTGCCAGGAATCCTGGATCGATGACCTTCCACCATTACAAATCCACTACCCTCCACGCACTCAACCCCGGAAGAAACAACAACTGCCAAAGATCGACGACTAACACCACCCTCCTTGACAAACTCGCCAACATCGTACTGAAGCAGCTTGTCACCACCACTATCCACAGAGCTGTACACACCCTCAACTACATCTTCGCAGGAGGGACAAGCATCCACTTCAGCCACACCACGTAGCCCCTCTGGACAGACCACCATTGTGTACACTTCACCTTCAACATCACCACCGCATCCAAACCCGCCCTGCACCCACCTCGGAGGTACTGGAGCAATATCACATAGGAGCACCTCCACATTATCCTACTCCACGACCCCCCAACGCCACGACCAACACCAACTCCGCAGCCAAAAAACTAAACCTTTGGATCTCCAGCTGCACTGACTAGCTCGCACCCCTCTGCCACCCCATCAAACAACGCCCTCTGAAGGCTGCCTGGTTCACTACCAAACTCCAAGAAGCCAGGCGCTTCTGCAGACGCCTCGAGAAACTATGGCCAAACAGGAAAACCACAAAAGACCAGAACAACTACAGGAACCCCATGAATGATTACCACCAGCGCATCAGAGCCACCAAGCGGACCTTCATCAAGACCAAGATCCTCACCAAAACTAGTAACGCCAAGGAACTATTCAGCATCATACAGCAGATCGCCAAACCACCCAGCAAAGCGACAGACGTCACACCTTCCAGGGACTTCTGCGACAAGCTCAGCTCCTACTTCCACCTAAAAATCAGGGCCCTCTATGACAACTTCAGCGAAGAAACTCCGGTCAACAACCCCCTCCCCACCACCGACAACCAACTGACCATCACCACTTGGTATACCGCAACTACCGAAGACACATCCATGACCATGTAGAACACCCACTCAGGAGCCCCCATGGACCCCTGCCGACTGTACGTCTACCACAGAGCCGCCACCACCATAGCACCCGAACTATGCTGGAACATCAACGCCTCCCTCAAATCTGGCATCTTCCCCGACAACAGGAAGTGGGCAGAGGTCAAGCCCCCCCTCAATAAACCCTCGGACCTGTTACACTGCCGGCCCATGTCTCTCCTTCCCTTTGCAGCCAAAGCCACCAAGAGATCCATCAACGCCCAGCTGACCACCTTCATTGAAGAGAACGCCATCCTCGACTCCTCCCAGTATGGATTAAGCAGCAATCACAGCACCGAGACAGCCCTCCTTGCCGCCACCGATGACATCCGCATGCTACTTGACCAGGACCACACTGTGGCCCTCATCCTACTAGACCGCTCCGCAGCCTTCGACTCCTTCTCACACTGCACTCTGGCAGCCAGACTCCACGGCGCCGGTATACAAGGAACCACCCTTGACTGGATCTGCTCCTTTCTCTCCGGCAGAACCCAAAGGATCAGACTCCCCCCCTCCTCTCCGAACATACAGAGAACAACTGTGGATTACCCCAAGTATCTTCGCTCAGCCCCATGCTCTGCAACATCTACATGGCCCCCCTCGCCACCATCGTCAGACAGCATGGGCTCAGCATAGCATCTTACGCTGACGACACCCAACTCATCCTCTCTCTCAAAGAGCCCCGAATACACCAGACTCATCTTCCAAGAAAGAAGGAAAGAGGTTCCAGCATGGATGAATGACAGTTGCCTACAACTGAACTCAAAGAAGACTGAGGTCCTCGTCCTCTGACCCTCACCCACTGCATGGGACAGCTCCTGGTGGCCCCCTGCGCGCCGGAAAGCCACCCACAATGACAGCCCACATCCGAAACCTCTGCATCATTCTAGGCTCCTCCCTCACCATGATCCACCAGACCGACGCCGTATCCTACAGCTGCTTCAACTCCCTACGCATCCTCTGTAAGACCTTCAAGTGTATACACCTCCAATGCTGATAGAACGTCACCCATGCACTCTTAACCAGCAGACTGGACTACGGTAATGCCCACTATTCAGGAATCAATAGGAATCAACCAAACCCTGCTACACAGGCTCCAAACCATCCAGGACACCGCTGCCAGACTTGTCCTCGGAACCCCATGACACGAACATATGTCCCAGCACCTACGAGACCTACACTGGCTCCCCATCGAGAAGAGAGTAACATTCAAGCTACTCATCCACACCTACAAATCCCTCCACAACATCGGACCCAAATACCTCAACAAAAGAGTCTCCTTCCACTTACCCAAAAGGAAACTCTTCTCTGCCAACCTGGCCCTGTCAAAGACTACACACATCCGCAGAACCAAAGCAGGTGGAAGGGCCTTCTCCTACCTCTCAACTAAGAGCTGGAACGCGCTCCCAGTCTACATCAGACACTCCCACAGCCTGCACACCTTCAGGAAGAGTCTCAAGACCTGACTCTTTGAATGATCCGGAGCTGCACCCACCCCCACCGCTGATTTAGTGATTGATTGATGGACATTGACACCATGGCGCAATCCACTGCACTCTCTCCAAATCCATGACTCAGCCAGGAGGAGCCTCCGCCTGATGTGATATCACCAGGCTGGGTACAGCAGTCACGACCTTGTTCGCTGGTGGACCTCCAGATGCAGTTGATGCAGCAGGGTCCCCTTAGGCAAGTAGTTGAAGCGCTCACACCACACAAGTTCAGCGTAGCACAGGGGCCTCACCATCCACAGCGTACGGGCAGCCCAACATCATCCGCCTTGTGATGCAAGGAGACGGCTCCCACCGTTGATAATCCCCTCCGCGCACCCCGGTGTAGTGGTGGATCGTAGTATGCGATGCGGCCCTCACTACCTTGGTGCGCAGTAGCACCTCCCCCATTCACAGCTCCAGGGGGCAAAAGGCGGTCTTCTCACACAGCTCAGCAATGTGTCTTCATGTGACCTGCCAGACTTCACCACCAAGTACGGGCGATCTTCGCGTCTCAATGTCTACCACCACGGCTCATCTACTCCACAGTTCCTCCACATCTCACTCCAGGCTCCAGACGCAGGTCCGGCGAGGCATGCAGGCTCCAGATGCAGGTCCGGCTAGGCACCCAGGCTCCAGACGCAGGTCGGGCTAGGCATCCAGGCTACAGCCGCAGGTGCGGCTAGGCATCCAGGCTTCAGACGCAGGTCCGGCGAGGCATCAAGGCTCTCATCCTGGTCATCATGGATGTTGGCTGGCTTGCAGGAGTTGTTGTTGTGTGCTGCACTTGTCCCTGGCGGCTCCATTCTGCATGTTTTTGTGTTTTATGCCTATTTCCTATTGGAGGTTGACTGATAGAATATTTTTTGCATTGGAGACAAGAAAACTAACGTTGGGCTGCCTAACGTGAGTTTTTTATCGCTAATAGGCCTAGCGCTAGTTTTCGCACACTAACGCTGGTTTCCCTATCACCCTCACGCTAATGTTAGCGGCAGTTTTTGACGCCTGACCCTGGAAATATCGCCATGTAGCAACGGCTTGGTAATAGGCCATTAACCATTAACATTGTGATAATTTTAAGGGTTAGGTGGCGTTAAAAATAATGCCGCTAACTGGCGTTAGCGATAACTAGTTGTTGTGAATATCCCTTTAAGTTTTTAAGACCTAGTTTTTTAAATATGATACTCTCCATAGGTGGAAAGCTATGGAGTTGTTGTCAGAAATGCGCTATTAAGATGTTGCAGTTGGCATTCCTCAGTTTTTGCAATCTGTTAAACTAAATATTAATGATGAATTATAGTGGGAAGAGGGAGTCGGGTAGTAAGATGGGGCCCTTTTACTGATATTAATTGTTAAATGTGTTTGTAGAATGTTTTGTAGACAATTGTCTAAATAAACTTATTTTCTACTAACCAAACTTAGGGAACGTGCTGGACACTAAAAAGGCAACATTAACCACCCCTACTGCAAAACAACTACTCTCAAGGAAGGTTTTTGACACTAAAGGGGCAACATTTTCTATTACCACTCCAATATAATTTAACTCGGGAAGGGGTAGGATACTAAAGGTGAAAAATCTACTATTCCCACTCTGCTATAACTTAACTGAGGGAAGGTGCAGGACACTAAAAAGGCAACATGAACAATTCCCGCTGCAATACAACTTACCTCAAAGAAGGATTTTGGACACTAATGGGGAGATTTACCAAAAAGTTGCACAATGCAGCGCAACCACCCGCGAGGCTGCGCTGCGTTGCGCGGCTAGGAGGGAACAGGAGAGCACCATATCTTCTAAGATATGGCTCTCTCCTCCACTTTCCCTTGTGCCAGGGCTGATTAGAGCTGCCGTGCACCATGCACACACCTTAGCGCCGCAGTGCTAGGGTGTGTGCATGAGTCCAGCATTTGTACAGGAAGGGTACCCTTCCTCTACAAAACACTATGCTAGACACAAGCGAAAGCTTTTCCCACTTAGTATGTGTGCTGCACAGTGCAGCATGCATGCAAAATCGGTAAAGGAAGGAGAAATGAAAGCATTCCTTGTGCTTAGTTGAAAAGGGCACAGTTTTCTCAAGCTTAACCCAATTTACTGTTTTTAGTAAATTGGGATTAGCGTGAGAAACCTTGGTTGGTTGCATGGGAACACCCATGCACCTCCCTTGGAACTCCCCCATTGCACAAAGTAACGTAAAGCAGCGCATTACTTTTACGATATTTCCAGTGCTAAATAAGTTTAGCGCTGGAAAGTAAGTTACAAAAAAAAAGATTTTGCGTTGTTTTACATCAATTTTGTGATGTAAACATGGCGCAAAAGATTAGTATATCTCACCCTAAAAAGGGTTAGATATACTATTCTCACTCCAAAATAAAATGATTAATTGAAGATGTTGTACACTAAAGGGGAAACAATTACTATTCTCATTCCAATATAACTGAACACAGGGAAGGTGATGGACATTGAAGAGGCAACATGAACCATTCCCACTGCAATACAATTTATCTCAGGGAAGTTTTTGGATATTAAAGGGGCAACATTTAGGGGCCAATTTCGATCTGGTAAAAACCGGGTACGAACCGTCGGACGGAGCATATTCTCCGTCCGACGCGTACCCGGTCGTCAAAATATACAAACATGGAATTACGATTCGCACGGAAACTCCATTTCCGTACGAAGCGTACAAAACCCCGACCGACTAAAATAAACATACAAATGCGATCCGGGAAAGCGCCGACGTGACGTCGGGACGCACGCAGCCTGCCATTCACGAACCAGGAATCACGATTCGCACCGACGTCATCCCGCACGGTGAATATTTTCCGGCTGCCAAAAACTGCCGGGAAATCAGGACGACGCGAACAAGGAGTACCTGTACGCGACGGACAGACATGGACCCGAACCTACGTGTCATCCCGGCCCTCATAGCAGTCGACCTCCTCTACAGGTTCGGACGCAGACGCCGCAGAAGGTCAGAACAACAAAGGGAGGGGGGAAAGGGGGGGGGTGGCAGGATCAGGGGCAGGTCACAAAACCCCCACCAAAGTCACACAGCACACATGCCCTGGACATACCTGACCCTCAGGCCCTGGTCACTATGAGGGGGTGGGGGCGTGTCCAGCAAAGCCAGCGACCGCCAAAACGGAAGTGCTTGACGACGCGAACTGGCAACACAACAATACAGGTACGTCCCGTACCCACGCCTTAAGAGCGTGGGTACGATTCGTACCACGCCCACACCTACGTCATCCCAACAATTGCGGGACGGCTGTACCCACGTGGCAAAGGCCTGGGTACGGCCCGCACAAGCATCACATAGCGTGGGGACGCATATGTACGGACTGTACCCCCACCCCCGTATGCATGGAGCGTACCCCCCACCCCAACAGTGTAAGTATGACCCGTACCCTCACCCGCGGATGTATGGAGCGTACCCCCCATGCCAACAGTGTTCTATACAGACATTACCCCCACCCGCGTATGCATGGAGCGTACCCCCACCCCAACTGTGTATGTACGACACGTACCCTCACCCGCGTATGTATGGAGCATACCCCCCACCCCAACAGTGTAAGTACGACCCGTACCCCCACCCGCGTACGTATGGAGCGTACCCCCCACCCCAATAGTGTAAGTATGACCCGTACCCCCACCCGTGTACGTATGGAGCGTACCCCCCACCTCAACAGTGTAAGTACGACCCGTACCCTCACCCGCGTATGCATGGAGCGTACCCCCCACCCCAAGAGTGTAAGTACGACCCGTACCCTCACCCGCGTATGCATGGAGCGTACCCCCCACCCCAACAGTGTAAGTACGACCCGTACCCTCACCCGCGGACGTATGAGCATACCCCCATGCCAACAGTGTACGTACGGACCGTAACCCCACCCCGTATGCATGGAGCATACCCCCACCCCAACCGTGTATGTACGACACGTACCCCCACCTCGTATGCATGGAGCGAACCCACACACGTGTATGTTCTAAGCGTACAGATCGTGAAATAGGAGGGGTGTGTGCAGAGTCCTCCCAGCAGTGCCCAGTCAGAAGAGGGGTGGGTGCAGAGTCCTCCCAGCAGTGCCCAGACACAGGAGGGGTGGGTGCAGAGTCCTCCCAGCAGTGCCCGGACACAGGAGGGGTGTGTGCAGAGTCCTCCCAGCAGTGCCCAGACACAGGTGGGGTGGGTGCCTAACACTCACAGCAGTGCCCAGAGACAGGAGGGGTGTGTGCAGAGTCCTCCCAGCAATGCCCAGACACAGGAGGGGTGGGTGCAGAGTCCTCCCAGCAGTGCCCAGAGACAGGAGGGGTGGGTGCAGAGTCCTCCCAGCAGTGCCCAGACACAGGAGGGGTGGGTGCCTAACACTCACAGCAGTGCCCAGACACAGGAGGGGTGGGTGCAGAGTCCTCCCAGCAGTGCCCAGTCAGAAGAGGGGTGGGTGCAGAGTCCTCCCAGCAGTGCCCAGTCAGAAGAGGGGTGGGTGCAGAGTCCTCCCAGCAGTGCCCAGAGACAGATGGGGTGGGTGCAGAGTCCTCCTAGCAGTGCCCAGAGACAGGAGGGGTGGGTGCCTAACACTCACAGCAGTGCCCAGAGACAGGAGGGGTGGGTGCAGAGTCCTCCCAGCAGTGCCCAGAGACAGGAGGGGTGGGTGCAGAGTCCTCCCAGAAGTGCCCAGAGACAGGAGGGGTGGGTGCAGAGTCCTCCCAGCAGTGCCCAGAGACAGGAGGGGTGGGTGCAGAGTCCTCCCAGCAGTGCCCAGACACAGGAGGGGTGGGTGCCTAACACTCACAGCAGTGCCCAGAGACAGGAGGGGTGGGTGCAGAGTCCTCCCAGCAGTGCCCAGACACAGGAGGGGTGGGTGCCTAACACTCACAGCAGTGCCCAGAGACAGGAGGGGCGGGTGCAGAGTCCTCCCAGCAGTGCCCATGGAACGCAAAGGGTGGAGTAGCCACAGATACAATGCCCACAAATGTCAGTCAGGTGCACTAAGACCCTGCAGTACATGTACCACATGTGTGCGAGGCTGGGAGTATACACATGCATGGCGCCGAAAAGAAAACATGTCCACATGAAGTCATGTCAATGTCTACATACACAAGTACAGTGACTACCAAGGATGCCACGAATGATGCAGGTGGAGACATCGCTCAGCATGCATGTGCAAAGTTGAAGGAGTCCGTCACACACCCAGCTAATGTACACACAGCTCAGCGCTAAATATTGGGAACACCCTGCAGGGAAGATGGCAGGGTACACAGAGGAAGGAATACACCTTGGGACAATTTCACCACCTCTCCTGCCAGGCACCGCACCCCCTGCCCCTGTCTCCACTGCTGCCGCCAATACCGAGTCGACATCCAGCGACAGTTGCAGGTTGGTCAGGCTGCGATCCTTAATGTCCTCCATGGCCACAGCCAAGTGCTGCACAACATGGAGGCATACTTGGAGGGCATTTTTTCATCGCAGGCTGACCAAGGCAGTTGCTGAGGTCCATCGACTCGACACTGACTGCAGCAGTGGGTCTCCTGCAGCGCTACGTCCCACCCCCTACCCCTGCCCCATCCACACTTCCCACTCCCATGCCTGTCCCACGTACACCCAGACGTCAGCATGCACCCACCACAACAGACGCAGGCACCACACCAGCAGGGAAGGTCATACGCACTCCTCCTGGCACGCACACACAGGGTGAAGTAGGCACACCCACTGGGTCGGGGGGGCAAACGTAAGTCATGCAGCCAGAGTGGAGTCCGCATTCCACCCAATCCACTCCCTCCAAATCCCCTCCCCCTCAGCTCTCCTGGCCACATATCCGGCAAGGACTCCTTCATGGCCGCTCTGTCCCTGAGCCCCTCTGTGACACCACCCCGCAAGCGGTCAAGG